>NW_024538078.1:0-14004 GCF_016628075.1 Suillus paluster
AATCCACGAGGTCTCCGAGATCCCTGCTAGGGCCTCCTTTTCATACGCGGCTATATCATACGTTTGGAAGGTTTACCTGCCCACACCAATGATGAGTACGGCACATTCGCTATCAAGGGCGCTGAAGATGGCGACCTGATCAGCATCGATGTCCTCATACATGCGTGCACTGCTGCCAAAAGAGACTATGAGGTCAAACATTATCACGATTCTCGAGGTTTCAATGATGGCAGTTCGAGGTACATCTGGCTTGACAAACTCTGCATTCTGCAGGACAAGCACGATGTTAAGGCTCGCAAAGACAAGCCCTGGCAGATCCGCAACATGCACCAGAATCTACTCGAAGTGTACCATCTGCATCGTTCTGCCTGGGGGAATGCGCAGACTTGCACGAGTTGATGAAGATACGACCTGGATCGAACGTTCATGGACGTTCCAAGAAGCCACAGCGCAAGTGAACACATTTATCTTATTTCATTGGACACTCGGAAAGCTGGATATGGAGGCTAAAGATCTCAAATTCCGTTATGAGGAAGTCATCCCAGGCCAGTCAGCCATATGTACTCTTATTACCGCTCTTCAGTGCAACTCCCTGGGGAGGCACAGGGATTCCCTATCGACAGAAAACGGAGAGAGCGTCAAATATCAGTCAATCTCCTCGGTCGCACAAATGATCCCCATGTCTTTGCGCTCCTCGCTGTTACAGAATCACTCCGCGGGGTTACAGAAGCACTCCCCGATGTTAAAGAAGACGATGTGTTGAACGCTTATCGACAAGGAGTATGGCGATGCTCACTCATGCGCACATCTTCACGTCCCGTGGATACTGTATTCAGTATCATGGGCATGTTCGGAGTAACGCTCGACCCGATGCCTTCGACGAAAATGACAGACGAGGTGCAACTATTGCCCTTGCGAAAGCGTTGCTACAGACAGGACAAAGGGCGAGTTGGCTCGCTCCATTCATCAGTCTTCCCCCAGCAAAAGGGCTCTCTGCGTTCCCGAAATTTCCGGATATGCATGTCGCAAGACAAGCAACGCTGGGGAAGCATCCAGTGGCAGAGTTGCTAGATGCTAAGGAGGGATGGCTCAACGGCGTCCCACTAGCACAGATGGATGATGACGGATACCTCACTTTTTCCGCCCCTGCTGCACCTTTGGTTCGAGAGACCACTGCCCCTGGATTCGTGGCAGTAGACGGCTCCAGGTGGAGAACACACACTGCACATGAACGGCACTATCATCTACTAGCACGCACTTACCTCGTCCAGATAGGCGAGATGAAACCCTATCCATCTGTTGCCTTTCCACAAGACTTGGATAAAAATCGCTGGAGGGCCTTGCTTGTGGAGGAGAACGGGGATGGGACGGTCTACAGAAGGTCCTATTTCATCCTATCTCACGAGCAGTCCCGCCTTGTGAACGCCCGGGCCACTCCGCATACATTCCGCCTTGGAGGTGATGAATCCCGCTGGTGGAGTCGTCTTCTATGCTGTTGAGTTTTCTGTCCCCGATTTTACAATGTGTGTTCACATGTCCCGTCCCATTTGAAATCCTCCCTTTCTCCTTTACTTATATTTCTTGGCTACGAGATTCTAGCGTTTTCAGCACGCGCGGCCTTACCGTACCTTCACGTGTCTAACCTACGAGCCCCAGTACTTCACTTGTTGTAGACCCGGCGTCTTTGCAACTAAATAAGCCAATACCTGATGACGTTGCGTGGAATGTGAAATCTTAACTTATCCCCTGTGTGCCATGCACCATGCCAGTAGTCATGTTCCTGGACTTTGATGCGTGAACTGGCGGAGGCATTTTCGTTTGCTTATCTGGTATTTGTTCGATCATCCACCACATGCTCGTGAACATTGTTGGTGGCAATAAACTTTTGCTACAAAACTTGACTAGGAATTACGATGTAACGAGTATAAAATCAATCGGTGGTTGTGCTCAGGTGATATTACACCGTGAAGACTGCGTCCTGATGTGATACGTACCACTTTACAGAACGCTGTCGTGTGGTGGAAATCGACACTCATCCCTTCATTTCCCGCATCGGACCCGCGACCCCCCTTTCACTCTCAACTTCCTCCTAACACTCTCTCATTACCGAACACACCAGTCCCTCAAGGTACATCTGCACACACCCATACCCTCGCCCTGGAAGTCCTCCGAGGAGGGCCCGACCTCATGACTGCTCGACTGTCAAGGTACAAATAAAAAATGGTCAATACTTTCTGTTTAAAACTGCATGAGTAAGTGCTCGCCGCGAGAGCAGCACTAGCGCGCTTCTTTCTTACTGGAGAGCTGAGTGAAGTGAGGTTGAGGACTGTAGAAGGGGTAATATTACTGGATACTTACTAGCGAACCAAGTACATAAGCTAGCCTTCGCAGCCTCGTCAATCTTCTCCAGGATGGGTTGGTACGATTCGGTAGCTGCTCCAATTCTACCTGCCAGAAAGAGTGCATGCCAGTGTTGCTGGTTCGCAGTTTGCGACAAGGACTTGAGGTCCCAGCCGAACAGCTGCAAAAAATACACAGTTGAGCATGAAAGGGATACTATTCGGTTACATCATAGTAACGTACCACGACAAATTCCTCGTGCATGGAATGAATTTCCAATCTATGGAAGAAATCGCTAGCGTTGACGGCAGCAGTGATGTGGTCGATAGCTTCATTGTAGCGCGCGCTGTTCATGGGAATGTTTCCCAGTTGGACACGTAGATACGTCTGATGTCCGAAGGATCAGTGCCAGCACACGAATCCCGTTTGATCGAGTGCATGATACTCACTTCCACTTCCACGACAAGCAAGGGGATCGGCAGTGGAACACACAGCCAGTTTCTCGACGCGTACCATTGCCTCTTCATGTTCATTTGCATTGAATAGCGCAATGGTCTGAAAATCTCCATCCATGAACATGGACGCGAGGTCAAATGCTGCCCTCGCTGTCTGAACCTGCTATTTCCGCAGAGGGAAATGTCCTTAGAGATATGGCCAGTTGAATGCTGACGTACTATGTCACCGTCGAAGCTAGCTTTCGTAAGGGGGTCATGATGGGCTACCATGCTATCTCACCTGAATCGCATTGTGAAGCGCGTGGTCCCAATCGCGTTTTCACGCCATAACAAATGCGCGATTAGCATAGGAGGTGTGATCGTCAGCACCAGAATCGATCTCCAGGTTTAACACCCTTTCAGCGGTAGGCCACTCCCCAGATATGCACGCATTGCGGATTGTCGAATTAATAACGAGGGCCTGCGTGAAGATGATGTTTGTATTGCGTCGTCAGAGTCAATGGGGGAACATACCTTGAAATAAGAGTAGGCTTGGGTCTTGGCATGAAAAGATGCTTAGATGATGAGGGGACGGTAAAATGAAAACGAACCTACCTGGTGTCGCCTGCATCTTCATGAGACCATCCTCTAGATTATCTTGTGGCAAAGCATCTTCGGATGGCCTGGCCACTCTGAGATCTTCTTATCCACACCTCCGCTGAGGGTGTGCCTGCCATCTGCGGAGAAGGTGACACAGTTCACCTCACCAGTGTGCTCGAATACGGCGACGGTCCGTCGATCCGAGAGCCGCCAGTGGCGAACACAGTTGTCGTCAGATGCGGAGGCAAGGAGAGTGCCGTTAGACTTTAGGCACATGGCGGGAATACTCTTGAAATGGCCCTTCCAGGGATCACCGACCCGCTGCCAAGTCGATGAATTCCACTCTCGTACGGTGGGATCAACCCCATGACTCCCTGAGAGAAGGCGCGTGCATCGGGCGTCCACGCAAGTGAGTAGTTGTATCCTTCGCTGATCATTGCCGTGAGCTGAGCGAAAGTAAATAGAGCCCCGAGTATCTGAAGCGGAACCAGCCTGGTAAATTTAGATGTTGTGCTCTGTTGCAATTGCAAGAAGTAGAGACCATGATAATGGCGAATACCGAACGCAGCGGACGCCTGTATTTACACCACAACTAATTGGATTTACTTCCCGGCGCTCCCACATTGATGTGTTCCACGGCGTCGTCGTGGAGTCTGATGATCCACTGGCTAGCACTTGCCATCTGCTGAAAAGATGAGTTCTCCGTTGGTATCACCGCCTGCAATAAACCGGCCATCACGTGATACCGCCAATGCCTGCACCCGATTGCGGTGCCCTTCCATCTTCTTTAACACTACACTTGTCTTCAAATCCCACAGACGAAGCATCGCATCGTACGAGCCCGTGACCATACGTTGTTTGTCAGGGAAGACAGCGACTGCGATCACGCGCTCCCCATGATCCCCGAGCGTTCGAACAGGTGTGGTGTTAGGAATGGGTTGCGCCATTTTAGTGGAGTTGGGCTCAGTCAACTTGGTGTGGTGGGGATTGTGGGTGTCAGACTCGAAGTTGCAGAGGTGCGCGTTTATGATGGTTCATAGCATTAACCTCTCACTAGACGCCCAACTGGAAGACACGATGCTGTTATCATGAGCACCTTCCGTGACAATCTAGGCGACTCAGCTCATGCGTCCAACTCGTGCCGCTGCAGCTTTCCAGATGAGTCAACGAGCCTAATCGCATGACCCACTAGTATCACCGCGGGTGATGAAAACGTATGAATGGACCTACTAAGCCTTCGACTATTCAAAAACCATCTCATTGCCACGACTTAGGCACGATCTCTGATGGCCGTTATGCCAGCTCAAATTCGACCGGCGCAACAGCAACCTTTCGATTACAACCATCCGCAAAGGTAGGTCGCTTTCGAATTATAGCCACACTGTTATGATTATGACATGAATGACTCTTGAACGCATTGCAGGAAGCCAAGTGAAGTTATTCTGACCACTGGCATTGAGGGGGTCCGCACGGAGAAGTTTCACCTGATTGGGCAATGAGCTGCTCCATTGCATTTCAATTATACCCATACACGTAGTAATGTTCCACCGTGACACGTCGAGCTTCAGCCCCCTGGAATATTCTTAGCGGGGCTTCCTCTGATCTGCATGTGCCGCTTGGTGTGATTTGCCATTTGCATTGAAGAAGATCAGTTATTTCAAACTCTGTTATCATCAATCATCGAATGGGGTATTCATCCGAAATCAGTCCATGACGAGTTAACCCTAGTCTCCCCTAGCCAGACCATATAGGGAAGACATTCGTTTAACTCAGGTGAGAACGATTTGCCGGGAACTTCCTCATTACCCGCAACTGGCACAACTCTACACGATCTAGTCGTTCGTCGCAAGTTCAGCCGCAAGACTATTTGGAATTCTCGACTTCACGCAGTCATGACCACGGAAAAAGGGTAAATACAATATTCAATAATAGAACAACAATTGAACTGACGATCACCCTAGATATCTTGGAGTCACACCGCCAATCTCGACCGCGAAATCGAGCGAGAGGGAAAAGGAGGTCACAACGACCTTGATGGAGGAGCTGAGAAGACAGAATGTTTTCGAGAGTGTGGACGAGTCCCGGCTCAGGTGGGATCAATGCTTCTCTACGTTATCATTGGATATGCATGTCATGAGTCCTACTTCATGATTCTTGGATTGTTTCTACATAGTTTCTAGCCTTTTCGATGCATCCTTCGCAGAGGCAGGCGGCGCTGAGGTCGCTTTCAATTTCGCAGGAAAACGGTGCTCGGACGTGTAGCTGCCGTCATCAGACAATTTGTGAATCAAGTGTCACTGTGTCGCGGACTTTCGGAAGCAGCAGCCAACGCCGCTGGGGGCAAAATATTTACCTTCGGTTCATATTGTCTTGGCGTTCATGGACCTGGGTCCGATATCGATATACTTTGCGTTGTTCCTAAACATGTATCCCGCAAAGACTTTTTTGAAGTCTTCGAGCCAATGCTTAGAAATGTAGAGGATGTTACGGAGGTATCGGTGAGTTTGATTCAACATGGATTACCTCTGCGACGTGAACTGATGATGGTATAGGGTGTTCCGGAGGCATACGTTCCTATCATCAAGACCAAAATGTCAGAAATACCATTATGTTTTCGGATGGCTCGTCTGGCACTGCCACCCATACCAGATAATTTATCTCTGAAGGATGATAATCTCTTGCAAAATCTAGATGTTCAATGTTTGCGAAGTCTTAGAGGTAAGCACTGCATTTCATATTGTTCGACGATGTTCATCCATGCATAGAATCACGGGTGACTGATGAAATTCTGCGTCTGGTGCCCCATATTGAGGTCTATCGAGATTCTCTTCGATGCATCCAGCTCTGGGCTCAACATGAGTTGTTCTCCTGGATGAGAGGCCCCACCTATGTACTGCGTTCAGGGAGAGCCATCTACTCGAATATGAACGGGTTCTTGGACGGTGTCGCGTGGGCAATCCTCGTTGCTCGAATATGTCAACTGTATCCCAACGCTCCCGCGGGAGCGATCGTGAGACGATTTTTTATTATCATGTACCAATGGTGCGCCCGCTCATGCAAGTGCTTTTGGTGCGCGTGTAGTATGCTATTGATCTCCAGGGCGTGGCCGTTACCGGTGCTCCTGAAAGAAATAGAGGAAGGACCACTACAAGCTTGCGTATGGAATCCAAAAGTATTACTTTCAGTGAATCAGGCGCAGTTCCTCATACACTGTGATAGCTTTATCCTGCAGATCGATCCCATAGGATACCCATCATCACACCCGCGTATCCTGCAACGTGCTCAACTCATGATGTAACAGCATCAACACAGACGATCGTCACTGAAGAGTTCAAGAAAGGTGAGCGCACTGTCCCTTTAATTCTGCTTTTTGTGGTATTCTCAAGGGTGTATAGGAACAAACATTCTGGAGAAGGTTATCGTCGGCACAGCAAGTTGGTCAGAACTTTTCCAAAAACACGACTTCTTCCGCAAGTATCGATATTACCTTCAAGTTGTTGCATCAACTGGCGCTGTGGATTTGCAGACAAGATGGTAAGAGTCCTTTCGTTGCATGTCCCGCAAGTTTGCAAGCGATGTTCAGGGCAGGAACCGTCGAGTCTCAAATACAGCAACTGGTCATGAAGCTTGAAAACGTTGATTCGTTGATTCTCGCGCATCCATTTGTCAAAGGCTTTGTTCAAATCTCACATTGTATTACGGAAGAGGAGGTCAGACAAGTTGCACGGGGACAAATCTCCAAAATTGTTTCCAAGCGAACGAAAGCTGACGTTGAAGGTGTCGATGGTGCGAGCACAGTGTACTGGACGACCTTCTACATTGGTATTCTGATTGAACCCAAGCCTCGTGCGTTCTCAGTTCCTATGCCGTTTCCCTGCGGAATACCGGCGGCTCATCACATTTTCTGTTTTGAAGTTGGGGCTGTGGGCCCGCGGAAGTTTGATATATCATATCCATCCACCGAGTTTACAAAACTCGTCAAGATGTGGGAGAAGTACGACGAGGACTCGATGGCAATAGAGGCGCGGATCATCAAAAGGTCGTGCAATTTGATGCTCCGAGTGATTACTTCCGATCTCACTCATTTCACTAGTTCTGCTCTTCCCGACTATGTGTTTGATGAAGGAGAGCGGCAACCAAAGGAGGTGTCTAAACGCGCGAAAACAGGCAAAGTGGGTGATTTGGGTATTTTGCTTGAGCATGATTGACCTGCATTACGCTGGATGTGAAGGGAAAATCAAGGGCTCCTCAACTTGCCCTTGGCGAAAACCCTGCCGTCTCTTCAGGAGGGCAATAGAAAAATGGTCGCTTCACAGCAGTGGTGCTAGGCTCTTGAACAATTTTACGATGTTCTACGTCCGCTTGAACGGCATGGATTGGCTGTCTCGGACTAGCATCAGTCTTCATTGTCATGTTTGGCCACTGTTCTACAGGAACCAAAGCACATGCGAGATACATTGGGTAAACATCCAGACCTCAACAGCGCAGTACTTTGGGACGGATGTTCCAGTTATGTTCGTTGGCTTTTATTGTTGCGTGTCCCTTCCTAGCGCGCTACTCTTCACCCTAATCACTCTTCCCTTCGCACTCGCGTTCATCGATCTTTTCCTTGTATTTCAGCATGTTAAAAGCCAGAGACACAAATATGTATCGTAACTTGAGTGTGAACTATGCAATAATGGAGGGCAGGGCCTCTGCATCGTTGTATGCATTAGCTAACGGAAATCATCGCACTTGTAGCTCCTCATTTCTCCATCTCTGCGGGCCGTCTTGTCATTGTCGCAGTTGACGATGCGCATCTCGAGTCGCAGCCACTGTAGCGCTGGAGTGGGGTATCCCCTAACGAGGGGGTGGTGCAGGCGGGGGTTTGCCAGTATTTGCGTAGCTTAGTCAGCAGGGTAGAGCCTTCGGGCATTGTCGACGGTCGTAGGTAGCCATCATCATTAGCTCGAGCCACACCAGCTCAGTCTGCCAGAGGCAGGCTCATTGCCAGTTGCCGCCAGTCCAACGCACAAGGGAGCCGAAGCTGCAGCGCCTGGTGTTCACCAGATCATAGATACATTCAACACTAAGATAATATTAATTGGACAGCTCGAGGTAGATCAAAAATGGCTCACCAAATCTAAGACATACCAAATCCAGGTGAAAAGACGGACGAAACCTTGAGTGGGTCTTTGCGAGGTTCTTAAGCACGGCGAGAAACGTCTAAGCAGTCTTCGAAATGGAAGCCTCCACTCCGTTGTTGGTATGCTTGATGGAAGAGAGGCCAAATGCCCCAATGAGATCAGACCTCTTGTCTGAGTCCCGAGTGAGTTTCGCAATGAAAAAGTAAGGGCTAAAGACGACGTCGAAGGACTTCTCGTCAATCAGATGGAGGAAAGGAAGAGGGTCGGACAGGGTAGCGAAAGCAGAAGCGTGAACGTGAACGTGAATTTCAGAGCTGCCAAGTCCCATGGGGGCTATATGCGCAATACAGTCGCAGCCGACTTCTGAGAAAATATAAGAATCGGTAGCACCAGACAATAAGAAAACTTACAGCCGAGTGCGCTAGTCTTCATACTATGGAGTCAAGCCATAAGCGTCTCCTTTAGCGTAAGCAAACATTCGACATAGGGCGATGGGTATGGACAATTAGGTTAGAAAAGCCAGCCGAGCGAGAGGTTGAGAAGAGCATTGACTCATCGTCTAACTCGGCATAATAGAATTGGGGATCAAGGAACCAAGACTTGTAGGATGCGAAGTTGAATGCTTACGATGACTGCAAAAGCAAATTGCGGTACAGCTTTGAGGCTGTTAACCGTTGCAGCGACCCCAAGGAACGATGGCGACTGGATGAAGAAGATATTACTATGCACTGCCTGTGGGTAAATCAAAGAAAGTGGAGTCATATACCAGATGCTGTCGCCAGGACATAATGATAGCGCTGCCTTCACGTAGACAGTATAAGACACCAGTAGTATGCGGGGTGAGGGCTTTCCATCATACCTGACGTATTTATGAGTGCTGTCTCCTGAACTCGCTGGCAAGTGACTTACAGACAAAGGTAGGAATGAATGTTGACGGGTTAGGCCTGCAATTCAGTCACTAATCAGAAGCCTCTTATTACTATAGTGAACTCAGATCTGACTCGACTCATCCTGTCCTCGCGTTATTCTGAACGAGATTTCGAAGATGTCCAACAGAGTGGTGGTTTGGAGTTAAGATTGAGCGCTGAGCAAATATTGAGAACAAACTGTGGAAGATTCAAGATTCGGCTAAGCTGCTGAATAATGGAATTACATGAAAGTTTGTGGGCGCTTGTCAAGTTGTTCCAGGTCGACTAGTAAGTCTTATAACTATCTACTAGTAGCGTGCCTGCCACATGACAGTCACTGCCCTCATGCACCCTGCCTTAACTTCAAGTGCTTTTCAGGCTTGGCCTTGCGGCTCAGAGCCTTTTGCCCGAACTGCTAATGGAGCATTGCATACTATTGGCAATTGGCGTACTATGTACTACATTGCCTTGTCAAGCCTTGTCGTACTAGTACTCTTTCGGCTCTGAGTTTAATATCGAATTGAGAGGCCCTGCCTCAGCCTCTCTGTGACGTTGTGGCTCGCAGTTAAATTCACGAGCTCCCTCGGCATTCACTGTATTATGTCCCTCCCAGATCTTCGCTGTGCCGGTGCTCGAGTTGATCCTCCCTGTGTGCGTATTTATTGATATCACTCTTGCACTCATTCCGAAGCCCTTCATAGTGAGATGGGGCAGTCATCATCTCGCGTCCTTGACAAAGTGGACAAAGTAGAGAAGGCTCGAGCGGCTCTGCGGCGCTCTCCCCCTGGCCATTGGCTTCGATCCATGCGTCTCCACAATCTTGCAGTCAGGCTTCATGAAAGATTTCACCAGCGAGGCTTCCTGTCTGATCTCGATGAGGCCATTGAGGTCAATCGGGCTGCACTGCTCCTCCGCCCCCCTGGTGATTCTGATCGAGCTTCATCTCTTACCAATCTTGCCATCAGCCTTCAAGACAGATTCCACCAGCGTGGCGCCCTGTCTGACCTTGACGAGGCCATTGAGCTCAATCAGGCTGCACTCCTCCTCCGTCTCCCCGGTCATTCTAAACGATCCAAATCTCTTACCAATCTTGCCCTAGGCCTTCAAGACAAATTCCACCAGCGAGGCTTCCCGTCTGACCTTGACGAGGCCATTAAGCTCAATCGAGCTGCACTACTCCTTTGCCTCCCTCGTCATTCTGACCGATCCACTTTTCTCAACAATCTTGCCATTAGCCTGCGAGACATATTCGAGCAGCGAGGCTCCCCATCTGACCTTGATGAGGCTATCGAGCTTCATCGAGCTGCACTCCTCCTTCGTCCCCCCGGTCATTCTGGTCGATCCATGTCTCTCTCTAATATTGCCAACGGCCTTCAAAACAGATTCCACCAGCGTGGTGCCCTGTCTGACCTCAATGAGGCCATTGAATTCTATCAGGCTGCACTACTCCTCTGCCCCCCTGGTCATTTTGGTCGATCTGTGTATCTCAACAATCTTGCAGTCAGCCTTCATGACAGATTCGAGCAGCGAGGCTCTTCATCTGACCTTGATGAGGCCATTCAGCTTCATCAAGCTGCACTACTCCTCCGTCCCCCCGGTCATTCTCATCGATCCATGTCTCTCTCCAATCTTGCCAACAGCCTTCGAGACAGATTCCTCCAGCGTGGCGCCCTGTCTGACCTCAATGAGGCCATTGAATTCTATCAGGCTGCACTACTCCTCTGCCCCCCTGGTCATTTTGGTCGATCTGTGTATCTCAACAATCTTGCAGTCAGCCTTCATGACAGATTCGAGCAGCGAGGCTCTTCATCTGACCTTGATGAGGCCATTCAGCTTCATCAAGCTGCACTACTCCTCCGTCCCCCCGGTCATTCTGATCGATCCATGTCTCTCTCCAATATTGCCAACAGCCTTCGGGACAGATTCCACCAGCGTGGCGCCCTGTCTGATCTTGATGAGGCCATTGAGCTCTATCGGGCTGCACTACTCCTCTGCCCCCCTGGTCATTGTGATCGATCCATGTCTCTCAACAATCTTGCTGTTAGCTTTCAGAACAGATTTGAGCAGCGAGGCTCCCCATCTGACCTTGATGAGGCCATTGAGCTTCATCGAGCTGCATTCCTCCTCCGTCCCCCCGGTCATTCTGATCGATTCATGTCTCTCAGCAATCTTTCCCTATGCCTTCGAGACAGATTCCACCAGCGTGGCGTCCTGTCTGACCTTGATGAGGTCATTGAGCTCAATCGGGCTGCACTCCTCCTCCGTCCCCCTGGTCATTCTGATCGAGCCTCATCTATCACCAATCTTGCCCTAAGCCTTCGAGACAGATTCCACCAGCGTGGTGCCCCATCTGATCTTGATGAGGCCATTGAGCTCAATCGAGCTGCACTACTCCTTTGTCCCCTTCGTCATTTTGGTCGATCTGTGTATCTCAACAATCTTGCCATCAGCCTTCATGACAGATTCGAGCAGCGAGGCTCCCCATCTGACCTTGATGAGGCCATTGAGCTTCATCGAGCTGCACTCCTCTTATGTCCCCCCGGACATTCTGATCGATCCATGTCTCTCTCCAATCTTGCCAGCAGCCTTCAAGACAGGTTCCACCAATGTGGCACCCTGTCTGACCTTGATGAGGCCATTGAACTCTATCAGACTGCACTACCCCTCTGCCCCCCTGGTCATTTTGGTCGATCCGTGTATCTAAATAATCTTGCAGTCAGCCTTCGAGACAGATTCAAGCAGCGAGGCTCTTCATCTGACCTTGATGAGTCCATCGAGCTTCATCAAGCTGCACTACTCCTCCGTGCCCCTGGTGATTCTAATCGAGCTTCATCTCTCACCAATCTTGCCCAAAGCCTTCGAGACAGATTCCACCAGCGTGGCGCTCTGTCTGACCTCGATGAGGCCATTGAGCTCTACCGCGCTGCACTACTCCTCCGTTCCCTGGTCATTCTGATCGATCCACG
Source organism: Suillus paluster (assembly GCF_016628075.1). Lineage (NCBI taxonomy): Eukaryota > Fungi > Basidiomycota > Agaricomycetes > Boletales > Suillaceae > Suillus > Suillus paluster. Next base: position 12,375 of record NW_024538078.1, read on the forward strand.
TCTCTCAACAATCTTGCCACCAGCCTTCATGACAGATTCCAGCAGAGGGAGGTCATGTCGGACCTGGATGATCATTTATGCTGTATTCGGAACTCCCCCCCCACATCCCCAATGCAGCATCTCGTCGCGATCTTCACACTGCCAAGTCATGGGTAAGCTCCGCAGAACAGTCGAATCATGGCTCTGCATTGGTTGCCTATCAGACCGCGTTGAAATTCCTAGATCAGCATGTTGCTCTTTTGTCATCTTCTTCCCGTCATTTCGACGTATTCAAAGAAGCCACTTCGTCCCTTGCCATGGATGCTTTCTCATGCAGTGTTCGCTATGGTGCTTTGACCACTGCTGTGGAACTTGTGGAGCAGGGCCGTGCGGTATTCTGGACACAGTTGGCACGTTTCCGCACACCGCTCGACGAACTTTCCCTGTCAGGTGACACCAGCGCAGCCTTGGCGGAAGAGTTCAACGACTGAGCTTTCGCCTTCGTAGCGCGTTCGATAAGTCTACTGAAGACCAGTCACCGCAAATTCGGCAACTGACCATGCAATGGGACGATGTCGTTTCACGCATCCGTATACTCCCTGACTTTTCTCGGTTTCTCCTCCATCCACTATTTTCTGGCCTCCAGGAGGCAGCTGAGGAAGGTCCAGTCATTATCGTGAATGCCAGTCAGTACGGCTGTGATGCCCTGATTATCTTCGGCACCCAAGATCCTGTCCACGTTCCCCTCGCTATCACGCAGACCGAAGTCTCGGAGTTGTCCTCTGAGTTTCAGTCCCTCGCAGAGGAATTTGGTTCTTCTGATCATCAACACGAGCTTGTCAGCATCCTCCGCAAGCTTTGGGATCGTATTGTTGACCCCGTGATCCAAGCGCTGATGGAGTCAGGAGTTGAACCTGGTTCGCGTATCTGGTGGTGTCCCACCTCTCTCAGTTCACTCTACTTCCTCTACATGCAGCCGGTCCGTACGAGAAGAAGAGGGACAATTTGTCTCAGATTTATATCTCCTCTTACACCCCGACTTTGGCTACTCTTGTTCGTGCGAGACATCAGGTTTCTATAGATGCACCCACGCAACATTTCGTTGCCGTTGGTCAAGCAAATCCGGACGGAGGGAAGGAACTCCGATGTGTCGCTCCTGAGTTGGCCGCAGTCGCTCAGCGTCTATTGCCCCTCGTTTCCTTCACATCACTCGAGAACAGCGACGACGCAACCGTCCAGGGTGCACTTGATTCATTACGCCATAATCAGTGGCTCCACCTAGCCTGCCATGGAATGCCGAATCGGAAGCAACCATTTCAATCTTCCTTCGCAATGCGCGACGGGCCTTTATGATCACAGACATCATCCGATCCCACTGGCAGAATCCGGAGTTTGCATTCTTATCTGCTTGCCACACTACCGTAGGCGATGAGAAGAGTCCAGATGAGTCAATCCATCTCGCTGCGGCTATGCAATTCTCCGGATTTCGCAGTGTCATAGGTTCCATGTGGTCTGTCGATGACGAGGTTGCGCGGCAGGTTGTGTCCGCTTTTTATGCCAACCTGGTTGATAGTTCAGGGAGATTGGACTGCACACGGGCCGCGGTAGCGTTGTACAAGGCCGTGAAGTCGTTGCGCAAGATGAAGATTCC
>NW_024538079.1:0-13999 GCF_016628075.1 Suillus paluster
ATTGATGATCAGTCAGTGCTCAACTGAAAGTATGCTTTCTCTATGGGATTTTCCGCTCATAGTTACAACCCCTGACTCACACCAGTTCATGCCCATGTGTCGAATATAGTCCTTCTGAGTCGACGGCTGAAAGCCTTCTTCTGTACAGGGGAAAACGACCTGAATATCAACTGTGCCGGTCGAACCTACAATTTCAACCACGTCAGACATCACTGTATTCCGAGTCTAAACTAAGAACACCTTACCCATGTTAGAGTAAGCCGATCCTGCTCCAAGAATAATTTGTGAAACGTCGCGTGTCGGAAAAGACGCGTGGCAGACGGTAGCAGAGTAAAGATCATTCGAGATCATTTCACTATCGTAACGACTCACTATCCGACCAGGCCTGCAAATGAGAAGGGTTGGTGATTCGGGGTCATGAATATGTTTTGAACGGGCAACAACTCGTTGATTGAAGTCCCAGATATGCCGTAGAAGCGAGAATCATAGTAGAGTGACCAGAGTCTACTATGTCCATGCGCAGGGGTACGACGTCGAGGAAGAGCATAGGCCATTTTGCTACCGAAGACACTGATTTGGTAGCTCGGATCATGCGGGAAGCAGCACGTATGTCTGGGTCCCCTAGTCTAACCAAGGGATCTCGATGGGCATCTCTGAGTGCAAGCACTTTTCTGAAAAAAATGACCATATCGATGACGAAGACAACGGGCGATAGTATGCCAGAGCGCATCTCTAGAACCATGGTTTGTGACTCCATACATGGTATGTGGCCGGGAATAAGGTCTGGGCGAGCCGCTGCGCCGTGGAACGATGGAGTGGCATGAAGAACGTAGTCAAGTATTTTGGAAGAAGATACGTAATTCGGCGACGAGGCGAGCTATCACATTCTTGTGATGTGTACAAGATTATGAGCTGATGACCACAATCGTCCGCTCGTTAACTAGATTCGGAATGTTTGTGATTCTGCATAATCGCGCGGACCTAAGGGATACTGCTTACACATACTGAGTGGCAGCGTTCAACTTGAAGAGAAGATGGAATTTACACTCTTTGCCCATCCCTCCCTCCAATCAATCACTTGTATGAAGTAATCGGATGCGTGATGGTAATGGCAACAGCAATAGGGGACGACTATACGATTCCCACAGATTGCAGGATCTTTCACGTACACATAATAGGGTGGGTCATGTGGATGATCAAAAGTATGTTTGCAGTCCAAGAAGGCGCACGCCGAATCCGGATGTGGACCCTGGGACGAAAGCATGCGCAACTCCACCCAAAAGATATGGTGATCTCGGTTGTTCCCAACACCGACTCCGGCCCAATGATACTCCGAGGAGACTACGACCACAAGATCCTGTAAAGGGTCAACGAAAAATGACGCCAACCTGTTCTGCGGCCTAGTAGGGGGACAAGCTGTGGCTGAGCCACGTCCGGGAGAGCTTGGGATGTGTATTTAACTCCCGAATGAAAAGATTGCCCCGAGACACCCGCGACACCCACCAAAGCCCACACTTCAGGTGTTGTGATCCTTGGGTTACTGCAGGAGCAGCCACTGCTTCTTGAAAGACAGTGTGCACATGGAAATCAGACTGCCACGTGGATGCCAATTTCTTGAGCGAGGCAATCTTTCCGGAAACATCATTGGAGTCCACGGTAGCGGTCTCAGTAAAACCCTGAGCATAGAGCTCGAGCTTGTATTGAATTTGGACAGAATTATGTGCCACACCCCATAAGGTTTTGCAGGTCTAGCGCGAACCAGATGTAAGTTAGACCAAGAGGAAACATAAAACTTTGTCGGGAAATACTACGAACTGGTGTTGCACCACGACAAAGGTCCCTTGGGGCAAGGAGCAATAAAATGTGACATATCAGCTCTGTGGGAAGCGATTGAAGAACCCAATGTTCGCCATTGTCGTGGTTCCAGAAGAAGAAAGAACTTAATTACAGAGTTAGGAGTCAGTCAACGTGGCCGTGCCTGCACCTCACAAATGAGTTTGAGAAATTGATACTGGTATTACCATCATATCGTTCTTATGGTCAGATAGACCGGACGTCGGCCAGATAGTTTTCGCCGCCCAAAGCTGCCGGGTCGATAAACAAACACCACTAAGCACAAGTTTAGTAGTCTTTCGCTTCATGAATGCATGACGTTTGAAGCGCGGCCGCGTACGTGGTACTGTCGTCACTGTCGCCTGCAATCCCCCAGAAGTCAGGACTCAGCAGGTCACACAATTTGGCGGGAAAACGTTGTCAACCCCGGGGGGCGCCGATCGCAGGCGACACGATGGTACTGTCAGCTGAACACTCATCAGGAGAAACAACTTACTTGGGCACATGCCACAAATTGGGCATCGCCGAGGGCAAAGTTCAAATCTTTATGATCGTCCCAAGCGACAGACAGCTCAATAGTCCATAATGACACTGGCGATGAGTTTTGAATAAAGCTGCTCAAGTTTAGTTCAATAAACGAGGAAATTCTGGTATTCCGTTATACAGCTCGAAAATTCGTTTCGTCTAGTAATACATTTCCTTCAAGCGTTGATTGACATATTCCCCAGCCGTTACTGGTCCATACCTCGCGGGGCGCTCGGTAGATACGCAACTTGCAATAGGCTACCCAGACATCTCAATCATGTTTTCAGCAAATAAACATGCACGCACCTCGATGTTGACATCGTAATCAGTCCCGAAGAATAGGGGAATAGAATATCGGTCTACGCCATTCCTGTTGACAGCTCTGTGGACCGTAGACTTGAAAATGTCATCTGAAAATAGAATGCTGGGATGAAGATAAAGTCTGATTATGTGGTGCGAACGACGTACTGGTCCACCTAGCGAATTGATCACCCAGGCTTGTATAAGAAGATCAGCCATTGGAATCGAAATAAATGTAGATGTGCTCACTTGATAACAAGTGTTCCGTCAATGGGAGGGGCATTGATCCACTGCTTCTGTGAATTCAGAACCTGGAGCGCTTGTATTCCTGGCTGTTGCCAGAGTATCGTGAAACACTGCAGCATAATGGTTGCGAATCATGGCAAATAAAGTTCTCAGGTAATTCTATCGCACCTCAAAGCTAAATGTCCATAAGGTAATGAATACGGGAAAGAAATGTCAGCAGCAAACAGCTCACTCTGTGTGAGCACCGATTCCGACGATACGATCGTCTGCAGGGCCTGTTTGTGGAGGGTAGTGTAATGTGTTCATAATTGCAGCTGAGTTCTTCGTCTACGAGGCATTCAACTTGAATGGAAGTCAAATGATGTTCATACCAGCACCGCACCTTGTCATCAAAATATGTCTCTGGCAAGTCCAAAGACAACGCAAAAAGTGGGAAAAGTACCCTTCCCACTGCTATTGCTGCATGGCTAACGAAGCTGTAAGTTAAAATATCACACATCAGGCGGAAGCACGCACTAGTATTTCAACATGCCTTCTCTAAATTCTTCAGGACGTTCGGGCCAAACATTGGCGCCTGCCATGGCACCATCATTTGCTCGCTTCTCATCATGTGCCTTCGCCTCGAGCTCCTCCCAGCCAATTTGGAACGCCTCATGAAGGTCCCCTCTGTTTCCGGGTTCGATGTTCGCATCGAGAAGCGGAGTGTATCCTTTGAAGTTGGCGACGGTCTTGTGGTTAAGCTATACAAAGACTCATTAACGACTCTGAACACAGGGGAAAGCTCGCATGATCGACACCTTCAGCTTTTCCTCCGTTGGAAGGCTGAAGTACTCCTTGTTGACCTTGAGGATATTGTCTACGCATTCTAGTGGTATCCCGTGGTTCTTGACTGCTCGTGCATGTAAAGTGACCGTGACATCGCAGAAAATGTTTCTACGAGTCTACAGAAGGCTTACCGTAGAAGAACCCTACATTCATGCATGCATCACGTATCTGATAGGCAAGTGCTTTCCTCTCGCTCTCGTCTGGACTCGTTGCACCAGAAAGATCGCTGCAGTGAAGTCAGCGAGTTGTGTTTGGCAAGTGAACTTAGCCAGCAAACAGACATTACGGGTATGTCTTGAAAAGCACCATTGATGACGGACGCCGACTCTGCTAAAGACATGATTGTCGATGAGGAAGATCCGGAAGGAAGAAATGATGGGAAGTGCTGTTTCCCCACATGAATTAGTTCCGTACGTATAAATCAGATAAGATAACTCGAATACTCAAAATTCAATATTGGTACTAGCACATATGTATGATCCACCGAAGTTCACCCGTAATATTGCTCCTACATAGCAACTACGATTTATTATACATGGCTTTCAATCGTTGCCTCACATACTCTCCGGCGGTGATAGCCGGATATTTTGCTGGGTTTTCAGCTGACACGCAGGTGTAGATTGGCTGCAATGAAGCAAATCAGATCCATCAGATAGTTAGTGAAACAAAATTTAGATGACTAGCCTCGATGTTAACCTCGTAGTCAGTGCCAAAGAATAACGCAATAGAGTACCGATCGACAATATTCTTGTTGGAGGCTCGATGCACAGTAGACTTGAAAACATCGTCTGTACAACGTGGTCAACATCTTGTGTACATCGTCACAAGACAGTGGCGTCTACGCACTTGTCCAACGCGCAAACTGATCTCCAAGACTTATATATAGTCGAGTGTTAGTTAGAATACAACTATATGGCAAGCACGTAAAATATCCGTACTTGATAACGAGGGTTCCTGGCAGTGGCGGTACATTGATCCATTGTTCACGAGAGTTCAAAACTTGGAGCGCCTCGATGCCTGCTTGTTGCCAGAGAATCGTGAAACACTGCCCATGATTAAAAGTCATTGGGAGTTCAGACATTCGGACTCACCACAAAACTAATACACCCCAACAGCGTCAAGATTACGCATCGACAGTATAGCTTCGAAATAACTCACTCGGTATGAGCTCCGATTCCCAGTATCTTCTCGTCTGGGGCATTTGGCTGAGGCGGATAATGGAGGGTGCGCATGGTAGCGGCGGAATACATGGTCTGTTCAATTTATGACATGTGCTAACCACGCCGTGCCGTCCAGGTACGTACCTTGTCATTGAAGTATGTTTCGGGCAGATCGAGCGCCAGTGCAAAGAGGCAAAACAGCTTCTTTCCAACGGCAAGTGCAGCGTGACTGCAGGTGCATCGTGAGTTTCTGATGTTTCGAAAAACGATCATCAACTTGACTAATAATCCATGCAGGCGACTCTAAAATTCTCAGGTTTATCCGGCCAGACATTCGCGCCTGCCATCACTCCATCGCAAGAAGCACTTTGGGTCACTGGATCCTCGGATTTTTCTTCCCAGCCGATGCGGAAACCCTCATGTAAGTCACCTTTGTTCCCTGGTTGGATGTTTGCTTCCATCGGAGGGCTGTAGCCTTTGAAATTCGGTACAGTTTTATGATGGAGCTAGTCGTGGATGCTAAATGTCGTTAGTCAAGTGCAGCATTCAGATGAACGCACTTTCATCTTTTCATCATCTGGAAGCGAGTAGTATTCCTTGTTTACTTTCAGGACTTCGTCAAGAAAGTCCTGAGTTATGCCATGGTTCTTGACTGGGGATATCAATTGTCATGAGGTGTGAAACGGGCAGATATCGATACCAGGCTGTGCGTACCATAGAAAAATCCAACGTTCATACAGGCCATTCGAATTTGTTGTGCCAGGACACGTCGTGAAGCTTCATCTTCACTAAATGCACTTTCCAGATCGCTGATCAAAGCATCGTCAAATTTGCAAAGAAATCCGGAAGTGATCGTACATGATTGGAACGTTTTCGAATGCCCCATCTACAGGCGCGCAAGACATGGTCCAGAATTAGGATAGCTCTTGGCCGCAGTACTCGCCATTTGCATGGTACTTACATAGCTAAGCTTGCTGAAGATGGCTTAGCAAGACTGAACAACGATTACGTAACTGCATAATATGTTGCCAGAAATTTCTGTCCCTTTGCCCACCAAGCCTGATGATCTGGCAGCACTCACCCGCGTTACAAACGTCCTGTTCTATGACCTCCTTGCTTTTTGAAATTACGAATGTCTTACGCTGAACGCTCGCTGGTTGGCTCCGTGTTTGAACGCAAGACGTCTACAGTCCAAAGTGTACCCTCTCCGAGATTCGCAAATACTCCTGGCTCGGGTTTTCCAGCTGTTCAGCACAGGTCAAAGAGCGCCTTTGCTCGCGCAAGAGAAGAGGAAAAGAGCAGTAGTAATATCAGGCCAACAACTGTACCTCTCGTCCTACCCGCGCGTCCCGCAGAACAACTTCGAGACCTTGAGGTAGATTTACCCACCACTGACGATGTTATGCGTCTGCAGATTAGTGAGGACAACGAGCGCCAAGTGGAAAATATGACTGAAGAGGAGCGAGAACAAGAGAGGCGTGAGGTTGTAGAACAACTGGGAAGTGGTGTCGGTGACCTTTTGGAGCGTGTACGTGCTGCAAGATCACGAAAAGCAACGAAGGCTCCCACTATAGCTGAGGATAATCCTGTACAAAAGGAAGAGGCCCCGGAGGTCTCCCGCGAAATTCCAATCGTTTCTCCGCTACTAGGCCTCGCTACTAGGCGTAATCTTTCGAGGGTCAAGAGCCTGGAAGATTTCGGGAAAAGAGGCACGTCTCTCCTCGGGTATGATGGGTATTTTAACACAAAGGCTGCATATTAGCTCCCCCGATTTTGGTGACCAGCAGTACTAGACCTTCGTCACCAAGCAGAGGGAGTCGCAAACTTCGCTTTGCGGCATTGACGCCTGACGATGTCCATGTATATGAGTCTGTCCCAGTGTCTCCTAAACGAAAGGCTCTTGCGCTTCCTCCGCCTCCAGATGCTCCAGACCCTTCGATTGTTTCGTTGGGTACCTTTAAAGAGAATCGTCTACCGCGGAAACGACCTCTGTCTCCTCAAAGTCCCCAGACTCGTCACGGACTTGAGTACGAGGTCACCAATGATAGACAAGAACCTGAGGAAGGCACTCCAGAATATATTCGGAGACGATACTTTCCAAATGTGCCTGCAGACGATCCATCTGTGTCTTGGATGAAGCCCTCACCGCCCAATTCGGAGCCTGTTCTGCTTCGCTTCGATCTGACAGGTGCCCCCATACCTGCAGAGATCTCTGCCACTCTGCCTTCTCATCTTGGCTTGCACCACCATGCCGATGGAAACCACGCAGGATACACTCTTGATGATATATTTTTGCTGTCTTGCTCCACTGTTCCTGCGCAACGCACTGTAATGCTCAATATCCTAGCCGGCATTGCGCGTCGGTTGGGAATGCAAGCCAGGGACACCCACCACGCAGGCAGGATTGCTGAGCTTCAAGGGAAGGAGGAGGAACTACGAAAACGTATCCTCGCAGCCGGACTTGCCGCAATGAATGAGAAGGGTGGCGTCGGTGTCCGGGCCATTCAGGTCGTCTGGGAATGTCTTGTTGGCTGGGACGCCCTCTTTGACGCTGAATGTGCCGAGTTGGATCTCGCTCCTGCCATTATGTCCACTCTGCAAGTGCCTAACTTCCTCACCCAAGCCGCAGAACTCTTCACGCAAGCATACTTACCCCCTGAATCCCTCGCCCAACTTCTGTCTATCGTCTATCGGTTATCGCAGGAGTCGAATGTCGTTGCGAAATCGATCATGAAGACTCCTCGATTACTCCCCGCCATACTACAGTTCCTTCTTACGCCTATACCCCCACCATCAGACTCACCGCTGCCTAACCCTGTCGCTCTTCAGTGCCTTATTGTCCTCGCATCCTCCTCTCGAACCAACGCTATGGCACTATGTGAGCCAGCCGATGCCCTCCTTCGCTTTATTACCATACTTCCCTCTATCTCGCCCTTCCCTGAGCCCCTTGCAACAGCTCTACTCACAGAAACCCTCCGCCTATACACCACTCTTGCATCCTATGGTCTCTATTCGCATATAACGACATCTGCCGCTTCCTACTTTGCTTCTTTGTCGACCTATGTTGTCTCATCCAATTCGAGACCGCTGAAAGTGGCATGGGCGGGACTTGTGGAATCATGGATAGTCTGTGCAACGGATCCACATCACACGACTCCACCGCATGATATCTTATGGAGCCAGGTGACTAGCTGGGGCTGGGGTGTTGAAGTACTCCAGCTACGCCAGGGAATCGCTGAAGGAGAAGCGGAAGTATGGGCGGCCATCTGGAGTGCTGCGTCTGCATGGCTCGAGGGTGCTCGGGTCAATGGTATCAAGGGAGGAGAGGGAGAACGTGCGGAGACTCTTAACGCAATCCAGGACGACTTTAACAAAGGAGTTGAAGATCGCGTGGTTAAAGCTGCCCTAGAGGCTTTGCGAACTGAACTTGCACAGATATACGAAACGCCACCATCAGAGCGGTATCAACACCTGCAGAACATTGGCATTCATGCGCGCGCGCTTTCTTCCGCAGTGCGCCTCTGGCTTGCATGTACTCCTACTGCCCATGCGGCTGCACCGATAGGTGCCCCGCCGTTTAGCCTTCCTTTTGCTGAGCTATCATCTTTCTGTGCTGTTCTCGTCTCGCATTCCATTTGGTCTTTCGTTACCAGGGGTGTCGAGCACGCTGCCTGCAGGTCCCTGGCGACCTTCTTGGCGTATTTCCATAGACTGTCGCGACATATCCCAGGGACCTCAGCTGACCTCTGGGTGGCACAAGGTCTGACAATACTCGAAAGGCAGCTCCCTGGAGAAGAAGAGCACGCTTTTCACGTCCTTGAGCCCGTTTTAGCAGTCCTCACAACGCAGTTTCTCGGCACTATGGCGTCCCCTGGCATTTTGGAAAAGGGCGGATGGGGCGTGATTAAGCCTTTCCTGGATCATGCAATTCGCCCGAGCCGGGAGGTATACATTGGCCCCAGCGACGTTACGCCAGAGTCGATCATACGGTGCACTACTCTTCGACTTCCATCCTCCACCTCATCATCATCTATTCTCAATGAACACCGCACAACAGGCCTTCCGTTGTCTCACGTATGGCTAACCACACCAATCGACCATCTTCTCCGCTCCGGGTCTTCACCCGTTTTCAAGGCACTTCCTTCCTCGTGGGACGCATCGGAAGTTGATGTTATTCGCACGTCGCTGCTTCTTGTCAAAGCTACCCAAGAAATTCTATTGCGATACAGCTTAAGTCCATTCGCCCTGAAGCGCTCAGAGATGGTCTTTGCTTGCATGAAAGTGTTCATGCTCGAACACGGCCAGCACCAGGAACATCCCTCGCCAGCTACAGGAGACGAAGAGGAAGTATTTCGGGACCTTATTGTTTCGAAATTAATGTCTGACGTCCTTGCACCATTCACCCTCGGCGCTGCCTCCGCTTCATCACCCTCATCCAAATTGCCTGATATTGACCTGGACCAGACCTCGCTTCCATTCCTCGGATCTGGCACTCCTTTTTACCAGTTTTACACAGACTTCCTGGGACTATACGACGCTATCTCCTTCTCGCACCCGATCTTTGCCTCCCTTCTCCTTCCACCACTTGCCCAAACCTACCCTATCGACTATCGTCGGTTGTTATGGGGAGACTTTGCACACGTGCTGCGTACTGTGCGTACCCCTGTGGATCGAGTCGTCGCAGGGGATCTCAGAGATTTCCTGTACCCGGTCGAGAAAGGCGAGATGATCGGAAAATACGTCAGTGCCCTTCTCCAAGGATCAGTGGATGGATTCCTGCGCCTTGTTGCGGTGCACCACGTGGCGTGCAATATCTGGCCTGATCTTCGGCCCGAGGGGGTCGAGGTCGAGCACGAGGATATGGCTAAGAAGCTGCTGAAGATGGTGGTGGAGAACGGAGATGGACGCACTGTGCGTGAAGTGCTGAGGTATCGACAGGTTCGTGGAGAAGCGGTTATTTATCCCCCTACTTGCTTTGAAGCAAATGGGGAGTGGATAGCAGACCGGGTGGAATTTGCGCAGCAGGCATTGGGGAGCGAATTGCACGAAAGACTTCAGGGCGTGTTTTATGGGTAGTGTGAGTTGCTTGATATTTATACACTGCTGTTACATATTCTGACAACTGGACAGCATATTGGATGCTTAAATGCGGTATATAGCTCAGGTGGGTCAAGGTCGTGTTATGAACTACACGTGTACATCTCGACGGCCCGGGTATGTTTATTACACAATGAGAACAAGGAAAACCTTGGTTTTGCATAGTGGATGGATCCCTAACCTATTGGACGCCACCTTGCAGCCTTCGTTCGGGTGTTACCATGGCTTATCAGCCTTCGAGCACCTACCTACCCCTCTGAGTCTGGACGTCGCCCGATTAGCCAAAATCAGACAGCATCATGGCTCCGAAACCATTTGTACGTAGAGACATTTGTTCACAAGCAAACTTGGGAGAATCCTCGAGGTTCATTCTCGGAATCGAGTTGTTGCCCAACCAAGCACAGTTTACAAGTGGAGTCGCGTATACTGATAACAGTAATGTATTGCAGTCTTTCTTTGTGCTTTCTTGTCCACATCATGAAACGTCTCGCATCACTACGCGTTTGGCCCCCCTCGTGCTACCCGGCTTAGTCGATTGCATAACACAGCAGGCCTTCCACCGAATAATATCCATGCAAAATGGTATTTCGACCGAGTGACGGTCTGCGAAAATTGACGCCTTGCGGACCCTATGTATGTTTTCACCTACGGCTCACGCGCCGAATTTTGCCGATTGGCTCTTTTCAAAGGCTCGCTCACGTGAAAGGAGAGCCAGAACTCAACACGGAGGCGTATTCAGTCACGATGGCCTTCCTATAAAGGGACATAATCATGCGGGGCGACTATCGAGCGGCCCTTCCCGCTTAACCCCTCATGTCAGCCAAAAGACATACCACGGACGCTGATGCTGTGGGTTGACACCGATCTTAAAGGAGTGTCCGAATATTTGGAATTTGCTCCGTTCGATCCCTCCCTTTGATACGATGATTTCCTGATGGACCTTCGATTCGAGGTTGTGCGAGAGGAGAAGACGGCAGTTGCATATACCATACCAGATATTGTCCGAAATGTCCACCGAAGTTGAGTGTTAGCGTTGGAATGATATACTTCTTCACAGCCCGCACCGCGCGAATACAGCGTTGATCCGAAAACAATCCGTCCTAGTTTGTCCCAGTCTGTTCTAGTCGCTACTCTAAGCCCTTCAACTCCGTGATCGTTTGGCCCGTGCTCGCTAGGCAGGACAGCTGGAATTGACATTTTGATTCATCGACTGCGAGGATCCGTGGTGGTCTCTGATTGCTAACATTGGCTGGACCACAAGGCATAGCGACTAGTTTTTTTTGGAGCAAGGCGTAGTACATGATAAGATGAGGTACTAGGTTAAATATGACCACTGCCTGCCGACTATATCATAATAATGTTCAGATTCCAGATCACCGATACGGTGGTATTCCTTCACTTGATGTTGTCAATCATCTGAGACGCTCTCATCTTGCTCATTTTCATCCAGCCCGAATCCATAGTACTCCTCCGAGTTTTGATAGTACAGCTCCTCCAACGGACCAGCGAGCAACGATCGTTTTAGTGCGACGCGCCGCACGGTGTCCTTTCGAGCATTAAAAATGATCAGGGTCTGAAGTCCAGAAAATCCGCCTGTCCGTTGGGCATGGGAAGCAGTGCCATTGCCAACGAATCATACTTGTTCAACACCCCTGGTCCCAGGGTCAATACCTTGACGCTGGCCATTTGTTTGTATTGTACAGTCGGTGGAAGAGCTCAGCATCTGCACAGAGTGGCGCAAAATTAACGAGATGGAGTTCATCTAGCTCCAGAAAAGAGTGACTGGTCAAGCCTCGAAGGATGCCTTCGAAATCATCCTGCGACAACTCGTACTCGTAGACGATTGCATCCAAGGTCAATATTCGGAGATGAGGTATATGAACATTGTAGAAAAAGTGCGCAGTCCAACATTCCATCATGAGGGATTGATAGCCACGGAGTGCAATGGGAGCAACTCAATGGGAGACACAATGTCTGTTGAAAGCGAATCCAAAATATCCAGCTCGAGTGCGAGGGTCTGTAGATTGACGAGTTCACCAAGTTGTGACAAAACTTCTGCTGTAGCGTATTTCTGTTACCGTCATCGATGCGGTAGTGTATCCGTAGGTTGAAAAGGTGACATGAAAACATGGAGGGCGACAACCAGGTCTAACTTATGCCACAAAGGATAAGATCGCAGATGGGACAGCATTCAATTGATTGTGTACGAGTTGAAGATGCAGTTTGTCTAGCATACGGGCTGGATGGACGGAAGGGCGTGACATGAGGAAGAGTGCTTGACACAATATCAATGTGGGTTTGTGAGGTTGTCCTCAGCGTAAACTCACGCCAACGGTGTACATGAGCATATAACTCCAGGATGATTAAGACAAGATAGGCGCCAGCCACGATTTCGTTATATCATTAAATAAGATTATTTTCGCTTGTGAGACCTCTGAAAGCTGAAAATCAGTGTAGAGGCACACAGCATGTGGAGAAAGGGCAGTGAGGCCAAAAAGCGAAGTATCGATTATGGAAGGTTACTGTAGCAAGGCTGCAGAGGAAGAACTCATCCTCTGGGGCCCCTGGGTCATGAGGTAGGTGTATACTTCCCCTGTAGCATTCATACATTGATTTTCAGCTTTCTGAGGTCTCATACAGTGAAAAACTATGAAAATATGTGCTTGAACGATGGCATATCAAGCTCGCTGTTGTTGACAGCGAGCACAAGGGTTTCGGCAACGTGTGGCATCTGTGCTCTGTTACCCGATTTGGCTATCATAGCTAGACCAAAAGAAACCTGATACGTCTCGGGCCTCGGCAACGGGATCAGTGTGCATGCGTGTGTCAACAAGTCAGTGACTCTTTGGCGACTCTGTGTGTGTTTTCATGTGTGTTTGCACAGTATATTATGTAGAATAGTTGAACGAATCCAGCACCGTACAAAAGATTGATCATGCTGTTTAAACACCATCAGGAAAAACTGTATCTCTATATAGAGGACCATCCTCTATATAGCCCTGATAGCACACCACAGCTCTATACAGTCTATCGCAAGCTATCACAGCGCTATAGACCAGTATAGACATCATGAAAGTCTATATTACCATAAAGTTTGGTAAGTGTATTTAGAAGTAAAACATTTCAACAACTATAGACCCCAGTAGACTGTGGGAACTTTTTTCGATGAAAACCAAAGTTGTAGTCCTTGTCAAGGGAAGTCTATCCATAGTCTAATGACTTCAATAGGTTAAGATCCTAGTGAGTTACAAGGAAATACTCGAATCGAAGGGTTCAAGAAAGCAACTTGACCGTGGGAACCTTTTTTCGATTAAATCAAAGTTGTAGTCCTTGTCAAGGGAAGTCTATCCATAGTCTAATGACTTCAATAGGTCAAGATCTTAGTGAGTTATAAGGAAAATACTTGGAATTGAAGGGTTCAAAAGTGTTAAGGTACACCTTATTTATGTAAGCAAAAATGCGAAAATTCACCTTATGTGTATTCAAAATCCTAATGCTAACAGTCAATTTCATTGTCTTTTTCTTACTGTCATAATCCTAGTCCTATTAACCAAAAACTCGAAAATTCACCAAGTCTTGTGTTGTGGCTTTGTTTGGCACTGCTTATGTAAGCAAAAATGCGGTCAACCAACAAGTCTTTTCCCATTCTTTCCTTCCCCCCCCACTGCCCCCCCTCCTCATTAGATTATCTTCCATATTTTTCTTACAATTTTCGAGTTTTTGTGCCTCTCTTCTCTTCTTCTTCTTGCTTCTCTATCCTTCTCTTGGTGTTGATGTTGTTGGTGCTGGTACTGGTGCTGGTGCTTTGAACTCTGGTAAGTCTCCCTCCATAATTTTCGCATTTTTGACTATTTGACTAATCTTTTTTCTAACCCTCTCCTTCTAGCTCTCTTCCCTCCTGCTCCTCCTCCCCCAACTATTTTCGCATTTTTGACCATTTGGCAAGTCTTTTCTCTCTCGACTCTCACTTCCTCCTGTCTGATCCTCTCCTTCTAGCTCCCTTCCCTTCCTTC